>NC_071992.2:2500-5000 GCF_028885655.2 Pongo abelii
CCTAACCCTAACCCTAACCCTAACCCTAACCCTAACCCTAACCCTAACCCTAACCCTAACCCTAACCCTAACCCTAACCCTAACCCTAACCCTAACCCTAACCCTAACCCTAACCCTAACCCTAACCCTAACCCTAACCCTAACCCTAACCCTAACCCTAACCCTAACCCTAACCCTAACCCTAACCCTAACCCTAACCCTAACCCTAACCCTAACCCTAACCCTAACCCTAACCCTAACCCTAACCCTAACCCTAACCCTAACCCTAACCCTAACCCTAACCCTAACCCTAACCCTAACCCTAACCCTAACCCTAACCCTAACCCTAACCCTAACCCTAACCCTAACCCTAACCCTAACCCTAACCCTAACCCTAACCCTAACCCTAACCCTAACCCTAACCCTAACCCTAACCCTAACCCTAACCCTAACCCTAACCCTAACCCTAACCCTAACCTAACCCTAACCCTAACCCTAACCCTAACCCTAACCCTAACCCTAACCCTAACCCTAACCCTAACCCTAACCCTAACCCTAACCCTAACCCTAACCCTAACCCTAACCCTAACCCTAACCCTAACCCTAACCCTAACCCTAACCCTAACCCTAACCCTAACCCTAACCCTAACCCTAACCCTAACCCTAACCCTAACCCTAACCCTAACCCTAACCCTAACCCTAACCCTAACCCTAACCCTAACCCTAACCCTAACCCTAACCCTAACCCTAACCCTAACCCTAACCCTAACCCTAACCCTAACCCTAACCCTAACCCTAACCCTAACCCTAACCCTAACCCTAACCCTAACCCTAACCCTAACCCTAACCCTAACCCTAACCCTAACCCTAACCCTAACCCTAACCCTAACCCTAACCCTAACCCTAACCCTAACCCCCTAACCCTAACCCTAACCCTAACCCTAACCCTAACCCTAACCCTAACCCTAACCCTAACCCTAACCCTAACCCTAACCCTAACCCTAACCCTAACCCTAACCCTAACCCTAACCCTAACCCTAACCCTAACCCTAACCCTAACCCTAACCCTAACCCTAACCCTAACCCTAACCCTAACCCTAACCCTAACCCTAACCCTAACCCTAACCCTAACCCTAACCCTAACCCTAACCCTAACCCTAACCCTAACCCTAACCCTAACCCTAACCCTAACCCTAACCCTAACCCTAACCCTAACCCTAACCCTAACCCTAACCCTAACCCTAACCCTAACCCTAACCCTAACCCTAACCCTAACCCTAACCCTAACCCTAACCCTAACCCTAACCCTAACCCTAACCCTAACCCTAACCCTAACCCTAACCCTAACCCTAACCCTAACCCTAACCCTAACCCTAACCCTAACCCTAACCCTAACCCTAACCCTAACCCTAACCCTAACCCTAACCCTAACCCTAACCCTAACCCTAACCCTAACCCTAACCCTAACCCTAACCCTAACCCTAACCCTAACCCTAACCCTAACCCTAACCCTAACCCTAACCCTAACCCTAACCCTAACCCTAACCCTAACCCTAACCCTAACCCTAACCCTAACCCTAACCCTAACCCTAACCCTAACCCTAACCCTAACCCTAACCCTAACCCTAACCCTAACCCTAACCCTAACCCTAACCCTAACCCTAACCCTAACCCTAACCCTAACCCTAACCCTAACCCTAACCCTAACCCTAACCCTAACCCTAACCCTAACCCTAACCCTAACCCTAACCCTAACCCTAACCCTAACCCTAACCCTAACCCTAACCCTAACCCTAACCCTAACCCTAACCCTAACCCTAACCCTAACCCTAACCCTAACCCTAACCCTAACCCTAACCCTAACCCTAACCCTAACCCTAACCCTAACCCTAACCCTAACCCTAACCCTAACCCTAACCCTAACCCTAACCCTAACCCTAACCCTAACCCTAACCCTAACCCTAACCCTAACCCTAACCCTAACCCTAACCCTAACCCTAACCCTAACCCTAACCCTAACCCTAACCCTAACCCTAACCCTAACCCTAACCCTAACCCTAACCCTAACCCTAACCCTAACCCTAACCCTAACCCTAACCCTAACCCTAACCCTAACCCTAACCCTAACCCTAACCCTAACCCTAACCCTAACCCTAACCCTAACCCTAACCCTAACCCTAACCCTAACCCTAACCCTAACCCTAACCCTAACCCTAACCCTAACCCTAACCCTAACCCTAACCCTAACCCTAACCCTAACCCTAACCCTAACCCTAACCCTAACCCTAACCCTAACCCTAACCCTAACCCTAACCCTAACCCTAACCCTAACCCTAACCCTAACCCTAACCCTAACCCTAACCCTAACCCTAACCCTAACCCTAACCCTAACCCTAACCCTAACCCTAACCCTAACCCTAACCCTAACCCTAACCCTAACCCTAACCCTAACCCTAACCCTAACCCTAACCCTAACCCTAACCCTAACCCTAACCCTAACCCTAACCCTAACCCTAACCCT